>NC_057803.1:656204813-656225649 GCF_018294505.1 Triticum aestivum | reverse complement strand
GGGGGGAATTGAGAGGGGAGTGGAACCATGTCTTACAGACGCATTTGTCTGAAATGTGAGGGGGAGTTACAGTTCTACCCTTGCCTATAGGCTTCTCGGCTTGGGTCTGTGTAGTGAGGGTCGGGAATAGTAGAGTAACTTTGCTTCTCCCCAAATAGTGGGCGGGAGCGATTTCGGGCGAGGAGGGCATGTTTTGAACTATGGTGGGTGCGAGCGATTTCGGGTGAGGAGAGCGTGTTTTGAAATAGTGGGCACGAGCTATTTCGGGCGAGGAGAGCGTGTTTTGCCGACCATGGTTTATGAATTATTCAGCACATGTTATTTCGGCCGAGGAGAAGGCGCGCTTGGATGAAGTTATGAACCTACCCTCGATGTACAACGGGCCAATTGATGTGTGTCCCACATAGGACGGTAATTTCACGTCTCCCATTTATTTGCTCGGGCGAATACCACCTAGCGGAGAGGATGTTTAACGGTTTGTTCAAATTTTGGGAGAACGAGCATCCACGTCTACCTTACCAAGTCGATTCGAATCAAATTTTGAAATATTAGCTTGCCACTTCTTTTTTAGATGGAGAGATGATGCTCGGGAGTAATGTGTTTTTACATGCTCGTTGCTAGCGATTTACTATATGACAAATAGTTGACCACTCAAAAACGTGAATCAAACCCAAAATGAAATATCTCGATTCAATGAAATAGCTCGTTCAGTAGGTCAAAATAGTGAACTAAATCCAAAATTGAACACCTCAATCGAGTAGCATGTTGTACAGTATTATAGTACTCCATGAACATGTTGAAAGTCAAATTAATGAACTTGTTTGATATACGCATATATCCGTTCATGTGTGGATTGCAGACAACATGTTCTCCAATTTAAATATTTGAATGCAAGTTTATATCGAAACATGGTTTATATCAGTCTTTGATGCATAAAACGTGACCTCCCCCTCTCCCGGACTCCTGTTCTCTCTCTCTCTCTCTCTCTCTCTCTCTCTCTCTCTCGCCAACAATCTTCAATTCTGTCGCACGCATCCGACACAAAAACCTTGTTGCTCCCTCCCTCTTTCTATCCATCTCTCTCTCTCTCTCTCTGCGTGTGTGTGTGGGGGGGGTCTTTCTAGTTCGCATGCATATATACACCATCTATAGGTCTCTCTTGCACACTATGTATGATACTCTAGCTAGTCCAACCTAGATATCTTGGGTGCACTCATCATACGCACACAAATTCCTTGGCTCTTTGCCCGTAACTCTCTCACTCACCACTATGTCATCTCAGAGCTCTTCCCCCCCTCTCTTCAACTCTCCATCCACCTGGGTCACACATACACATGCATATTTCACTCGCACTCGATAGGCCCATCTAAAACTCTATCTCTCTCCCTCGTTCTCTCTCCATCTCACACGCACACACACAATCTCATGCCCAGCTAGCCAAGTATGATGGTCTCCCACTCAATTGTAGGCACATGCAGTCCCCCCTATATGTATATGACTAGCTAATCTTAGTCTCCATCACAAACATGTGCATGGTCTATCTCCATTTCTCTCGGGGCATCTTTCTATCACGCACGCACTCCCTCGATCTCCCACCCATATAGTCCCCTCACAATCTCGAGCGGATCTCTCTATCACAAACACACCCTCTCTCCCTCCCCATGCGTCCATGCCATCCATGTGTCCCTCTCGACCTTTTTTCCTTGTTGGCCAGACCTCTATTGACCATGTGCTACAGGGGTGTCTCTCTCCGTTGCAAACAATCACACACTAGCTATCTTCGTGTATCTCCTTGCCTCGCTTTTCCATCTCGGAGATGCATGCATGATATGTTCGCATAAGAAACGAAAAAACACACACTCTCTCTAATTTATCGTTTGTTGTCACTTTCTCTTTCACACACACATACTCTTTTTACACACTTACTCATTCTCCTTCACACGCACTTGATCTGTCTCACTGAGGCACTCTCCTCGGTCCATAGCATATAGATTTATTGAAAAGTCAAACATCACAAAGTTTGACCATGTACGTGGAGAAAAAGAATTACATCTAGTACGGCAAACATATACCATTAGATTCACCATGAGATGTAGTTTTGTATGATGTATCTTTGGTATTGTAGATATAAATAACATTTGCGTAAACCTGATCAAAGTTTCCAAAGTTTGACTTCTAAAAAATTTACATGCACTGCATTATCGAGCGGATGGGATATCTCTTTCCCCCTCTCAGCTATCTGACGCACCACTCAGCCTTATCGGGGCTCCTCAATCTCTCTCAAACTTTATTGGTCAGTTTGGACCTGACCCTCATGCCTTGATGGCCGATACTTCCTGGTGTGGACGTGAGATGTAAAATATTTATGCCTGGCCAGGCTTGTGTGGTGTTGAAGCGTTTGGTTCATGCCTAGGCCAGGCAAAGCATCAACGTCCCATCAATCAATCCATGCATCAATTATTTAATGCTAATATCCATCCATGTTGCTGTTAGACTCGTGGCCGCACAAGCATGCATGAAATCCAGCCACAACCCAGGCCAGGCAAAAGATGCTCAGGACGCAAGCCAAACTAGCCTTATATCTCCCTGGTTCACACATACACATGTCTTGCTCGCGCTATACATATAGACCCATCCAACACTCTCCGCCCTTGTTCTCTCTCCATGTGACACACACACCCTAAGTACCATAATCCCTCACTCCATCATAGGAGCAAGCACTCCCCCCTCCTAAGTATGACTATCTCTTACTAGCCATCAGGAACACACGTATTGTCTCCTTCCATCCATACGTCTATGTCGATATCTCTCGAGGCATCTTCTATCGCGCACACACCTTGTCACTCGATCTCCCACCCTTGTAGTCCCATCACGATCTCCAGGGGATCTCTCTATGACAAACATACACTCTCTCCTCCCCATGTCTGCATTTTCTCCGTAACCTCTCTCTCGCCTTCTCTCCCTTGTTTGTCAGACCCCTCTTGGCCACGTGCTAGGGGTCTTGCTCTCTCGGTTCCAAACAACCACACACTATCTCCTCACCTTGCCTCCGTTGTCGAAGATGCATGTGTGATATGTTTGCATAAGACACGCACGCTTTTTCTCTACTTTTATCGTGTGTTGTCCATGTCTCTTTCACACACGCACACACACTTTTCTCTCTCTCTCTCTCTCTCTCTCTCTCTCTAGTTAGGGACTCTGTCACGTCCATAAGCATATGGATGTTTTGAAAAGTCAAACCTCAGAAAAGTTTGACCAGGTATATGTGGAGAAAAACATTTACATCTGGAATGATCATTAGATTGATCACAACATGTACTTACTTCATACTATCATTTATCTTTGGTATTGTAGATATAAGTAATTTCTTTATAAACTTGGTCAAAGTTTCAAAAGTTTGACTTAAAAAAAATGTTGGAACTACATTATCGAACGGAGGGAGTAGCTCTTTCTCTCTCTCTGCTATCTCTCACGGGCCTCCCCTCTCACTCGAACTCTCTATACCGATGGATTATACGCTCACTGTGTCAGCTTATAGCTCTATATATTGTTTAGTTGACCGGTCAACCAATCCACATGCTGCCTTGTCAGCTCGTGTTCTGTATCTTCGTGTGCTGGCCCATGTGGCAGTGGGTGAAAATAAGTAAACTAGAGGCCCATCTGACAAGCGGTGAAGTAAACAAAGTTGAAACCACTTGGGGTAGCACCCTGCACGCTAGTAAATTGAGGGTGCATTGAGGACAAACTTCTAGCGCGCGAAGGACGCACTCGCGCACAATTCACCACTGCGCGGCGGTATGCACAGAAGGACGCACTCACGCACACCCAGCACACAACACACACCAGCACACATGTACATCAGCGTCGCCGTCGGTTCAGATGGACGGCAAGGCAGCCAACAAGCGGAGGCGGCTCGAGCCAAAACCGCATCCGGCGAGCCTGGACTTCATCAGCAGCCTCCCCGATGACATGCTGCTCGTCATCATCGGCCTCCTCCCCACCAAATCTGCCATGCGGACCGCCATGCTCTCCCGGCGGTGGCGCCCCCTCTGGCACTGCATCCCCCTCAACCTCACTGTCGACAGCTGCCTCTGCGACGGGGATTGCAAATGCATGGCCCCAGTCTCCAAGATCCTTTCATCGCACCCTGGGCCAGCCAGACGCCTTGACATCCGCATGTTCAGTACCAGGTCCAACCCAATTTCGACGAGTGGTTCTTATCCCCCGTCCTAGATCTGCTCAAGGAGCTCAGCTTTGAAGCTGGACGATGTCGCTCTCTGCCGCCGTCCGTGCTCCGCCTCACGCCAATGCTGCGTCGTGCCAGCTTCAGCTCCTGCTATCTTCCCCAGATTAATGCCGCACCGGCCCTTCTTCTCCCTCAACTCAAGCAGCTCGACCTCTTCGACGTTGTCATCTTGAAGAAGTCTATGGAGCACCTGCTCCGCAGCTGTACTGTGCTCGACTACCTTCGTCTTGAGCAGATCCATAGGTTCATTAGCCTCCACATCGCCTCGACGAATCTCCGATGGATTTATGTGTCTTGCTGGCCCCGCAACAAGACATCAATTGGGAATAGATCACTCCAGTTGTTCCACGTTATGGTCATTGAGAATGCGCCTTTCCTTGAGAGATTGCTTGTATCGGATCTAGAAGGTCCAACAAATATCAGGGTCATTGACGCGCCGAAATTGACAACGTTGGTGTACTCGTCTGCCAAATTCTCCGAACTCTGTATTGGATCCGTAATCGTTCAGGTACATCACTCATCTTCTTCTCCGTCCTCTTGAAATTCACATTTTTAAATTTCTTGTTGATGTATTTACGACCGTCTTCCAGAAAATCATTCCCACAAGCTTGAACCAGTCCATGCGCACAGTGAAGATCTTAGGACTAAAATCTATTGTCCCCAATCTGGATCAAGTTGTTGGATTCCTTACATGCTTTCCGTGCACGGAGAATCTACTCATCGAGGTGAAACTTCTTTCCTATAAGTAAATGGTAATCACAACGTAGCTCAATTTTTTTGTAATTTTCCCAAATTACGATGGCAAGTGTAGTGTTCAAAACTGGATCTACGCACTGCACCGAAAGAAATGTTTTTAGTATTTTTTCTCACGTGATCACCTGCATCGTTTTTATGCTGTACTACTATAGTAACCTAGGCTAGTCATAGTGGAAAGTAACTTAGACTACTCCAGTAACTCTATGGTTACCCTAAGAGCAAGTACTACCTCCGTCCTAGTTTACTCTTCCAATTTTGTAGTATCAAAATTTGACCATAGATTTAACTGACAAAATGTTAATGCATGTCAGTAAGAACAATATCATTGGCTTCATATTTGAACATAATTTCAAGTGGTGTAATTTTTAGTGACATGCATTGGCATTTTCTTAGGTTAATCTATGGTCAAAATTTTATACTAAATACGAGGTAGTATTCCCTCTGTCCCAAAATTCTTGTCTTACATTTGTTTAGATACGGATGTATCTAACACTAAAATGTAACTAGATGCATCCGTATTTAGACAGATTTAAGACAAGAATTTTGGGGCGGAGGGAGAACAAAAGTGGGCTATGTAGGCCAAAACATGTGCCAAATTCACTTGTGATGCATTTGGCATCGATGCCCCTCCATTGCTCACCTGGTGCCCCAATCTGGATCACCTACTTTGCTCCGGCACCAAATTAACTCACGCAATGAAAAAACACTGCATGGGAGAGAGAGAGGACTGAGGCAATAAAAAACACTTGTTTGGGAGAGTGAGAGGCTGGTGTAGTTGGTTTGATTGATTTGTTTATACATGTGGGTCTGTGTGCACAGCGGTGCCAACTCTCTCACATCACGAGAGCGGTGCCAAAATCTTTTGATTTGATATTGATGCGTATTATGTGGCATAGTTTTGCGAAATATGGCATCGACCACATAGTGGAAGGCAACAAATGCCCAAGCTCTTCACGTGCTCCTAGTTAAATGAGAGGAAATAGAAAGAGAGAGAGAGAGAGTGAAAAAGTATCACTAGCCAGCCAACCCTATCGTATGAGTGAATGATATTGGTACCTCTTGATGACACGACATCCTTATGCAGCCAGCTGCTCTAATATGTTCTCTTCTTTTGCAGATAAAAAAAGACCCGAAAGTGAAAAATGTGTTGCACTATAACAATCTCATCGAATGCCTTGATCTCCATCTTACAGAAATTGATTTGATCGACTACCGAGGCAGCACATCTGAGATTAAATTGGCTAGGTTCTTTGTTCTGGAGGCAAGTGTGCTCAAGCTAATGAGGTTTGGCGTTCTCTGGCGCAACAATGAATGGCGTGATGATCACCGCAAGAATCTAAGCCTAAATGACAAAGTCTCCGCAGAAGCTAAATTTGTTTTTAAAACATCAAGTGGCCAAAGACTCAAAAACTTATTTGCCCATTAGTGACTTGTCAGGGTGGTTGATTTTAGTTTGTACGATAATGCTGCATCCACCTAAAGTAACAAAAGTTCTTACGTAAACTTCCTAGTATTTCCCTCTTCGTAGGTGCAACATTACTCCTAACATTTGTAATATCAGTTTGAAACTTGTAATATTGCCGTGTCCTATTCTTGCGTTTTCAAAATCCTGCGAATCAAACAGGTCCTGAGTTGGTGATGATGTTGTGCCTCCCATCTTTCACCAATAGCCGTCGGATCTAGATCTGACGCATACAAACCAAGCTTCTCTATTTTTGCAAAAAGATGCGCACACTTGTTCCCTATTTACAAACAACTCCTTGTCTCTCACAATCAGCCTTATCTCCTCCCCACCACATCTAGAAGGCCGTGGAAAAATATGGCGCGATGGCCGCTGCCGGAGCCGTCCACCCCCAATCTTGGTGTTCCATGCAATGCACGGGCATCTACGCATGGGAAATTATGTCGAACAGGGCTAGTTGTAAGCAGGCTAGCTCTACAGCCATGATGATAGTGACTACAGACGGTGAGGCTGACTATGGTATGCCAAACACGGCGCCTATACTCAGGTGTCATCTCCGGCGCGGGGTCTTGTCACTTCACTGTGAGGAGCAGCACTTAATAATTTGACCAACGGGTAGTACAGTGCTAGTACTACTACTACTACATTGGTAGTACTACTAGTAGTACTAGTAGCACCACCGTCTGGATTTAGGAGTACTACCACGTCCATCTGGATTTTAGTATTTGACTAGTAATATCTAGTAATGCATGTCACAAAAAATGTACTACTCCCTCTGTAAATAAATACATGGTGTTTTATTCCTATCGGCGAGAGAACTTAATGTTTTTTTGCTAACTAGAGTACTAATAGGATTACATGCAATGAACTAAACACTGCATGTCATGTTTGGTAGTCTCAAGTCATTGAAAGCATGCACGGCCCACATCTCTCATTGGTTGATATGTCACGAAATAAGAAACAAGGAGGGAGTTAATGCACCATGCCTAAGTGTTTTGGGATTATTTGGTTTTCGTAAGGTGACTTACACAACATTTTTGTTTACATCTATTAACATTTTATTAGTTAAATCAAAGGTCAAAACTTGGCACAAAATGCAAAGGGGACCAGTAAACCAGTAAACATCAAACTTCTCTCGTTTGGCCCCAACTAGAGGTCCGGTTAGATGACTGACTATACTGCACCAGCACGGAAGGGGACGCAGCTTCATTGACTTACGGCAACTGCCTTTGGGTGAATGACACGTGGGCCCAGGGGGTGGCTGGCCCACCTATCTCACAGCCAAAGGCAGGTGCAGTAGAGGGCCGAGGAGTAGTACGAAATCCTACGCACCTACACACGCTAACCAAGGGCAAGAGTGATCACTCGAATCGCAAGATCAGTTGAGTAGAAGCTAAGCTAGACCCATGGAGGTTGTGCCAGATGGTCCACGACGCCGGCCTGTGGCCCGGCACCAGGGAACGTCTCCAGGTAGTATTGCTTGAGGCCGCCAGGGTGAGGGGCCGCTTGGACGACAGCTTCGTCTCCTTGTTCGACGAGGTCCTCATCGGTTTCCTCAACAAGTTCACCGTCGTCAAGAAGCTCGCGGACGACTTTGACGTAAGCCTCCAGCCGACACGCACAGGCTCTGCGATGCCCGCCACCCTCAACGACCACTATGGTGACAACCTCTTCGATGCACTGGTGGCCCTACGAGTGCCCGCCATCGCGCCGGAGAATGTCCAGCTCGAGGTCGCGCTCGCCGCGCAGCGCCTGGCGCAGCAAGACACCATCGACATAATCACCCACGTCTACGTGCAAATCGTCCACAAGGACTACTACATGCAAGAGGAGGACGATAGGACGCTGGCCTTCTTGGACCGCAGGGCAACCTTGGACGGCACTGTTCAGAAACACGTTGAGCTCGCCGCCAATGCCGTTGCTCCTCACACGTCGGTTGGTGACCTGGTGCACTAGGGCGTGAGGATGTCGTTGCTGGATCCGTATGTATTTTTATATCTCCGTCAAATCCATGTAGTAGTATATGATACTACAATAATTATCTTACCTTTCACATCAACTTCATAATTTTCGTACGTACTCCATGCATGAACGGCGCCAGAACCTAACTTCTCATTACTCTAGGCAAAATCGTTATTTCTATCTATCGGTCGTGCCATGGAGCAGAACCAAATTTTACAAGTTATCAGTTCAAAAGGAAAAGCCTGCCGTGTTTGCGTCGCACCCCCACACGGTTAGTCTGGCACGCCGCTCAAGCGGGAATGCGTGCGGTGTTGCATTCTCACTTACAAGTGGGACTGCAGTTGAGCAAACCGACTATCAGCAAACCCCCACCCCGCCCACTGCGCGATGGCTGAGAAAACAGGAGGGAGAAGAGATGGTTGTAGCACGGACTCCAAGAAAATTGGTGTCGGATGGGACTCGTGTGGGTGGCGTGTGCCATACTGCTAGACGTGAATGCTAATTATGGCCCATGCCACCCCACTATATCGAGCCTATATCGAGGTACGTAGAACAAATTTCCTGAAGTCCGTGCTCAGCCCTCCTCTATCTCTCTTCTCAACCAGCCAGCGGATGCACGGAACCCATTGTCTGTTTGCTCACATGCGGTCCCACATGTTAGTGAAAACGCAAGCGGACCCACTGAACCTGCACATCTTTCACCTCGACGTGCTGGTGATGAAAAACAAATCCAATAAAGATCTTCGGTGGCCGCTTTTGGAGTTACTCAAGATTAGTAAGATTCTATTTACAGTTTAACCCAAGATGCACATCTCGTGGCTTCAACTACCACTCTATTTTCTTTCATGACACGACCTGGATGCTGGATGTCCCACATGTCGGCAAAAGGAGGAAGAACCCGACTAAATCTTCGGTTGTGCTCTCGGATTAGACTAGTTGTGCCAACTTAGAAAAATTATTGTGTACTCCCTCCGTTCCAAAATACTTGACTTCCATTTGTCCAAAAATGGATGTACCTATATACTAAAACATGTCTAGATACATATATATTTTGACAAATAGAAAGCATGTATTGTGCAACGGAGGGAGTAGAATGGATGCAAGTTTTTGTATTGGGAAGAAGAGTACATCCATATATTGATAGAGCGCAATTTAGTAGATGTTCTATCACTTTTAGCTAGCACAGAGGCTAGAGATGAGATTAGTGCACTTGTTGATACTCCTACTAGAATAGAGGCTAGACATGAGACTAGATGCGAGGAAGCAACGTCTACTTCTTTACACTCGAAGAAGAAAGAAGCACGCAAGATCGAGCCTCCGAAGATCAACAATGAATGCATCGAGAAGGCACTAATCCAACTTATAGGAGTAATAAAATGTATTCTTGTGGTTCTTGTTTTCTTTGGTCTTGCTTTTCTAGTCAAAATTATCGTTGGAGTTCGTGCAAAACAGAGGTCCGTTTGGGGTCGTGCGTTGGAGTTGGCCTTACAAGTGGGACCGCGGTTAAGGAAACCTACTATCGGCAAACCCCTACCTCGCCTGCCGCGCGATGGATGAGGTTAGAGAAACAACGAGGTTGAAGAAATTGCTCTAGCACGGACTCCAAGAAATAATATGGTGTCAGATGGATGTCGTGGTGGTGGCGTGTGCCGTACTCCTGGACGTGAATGCTTGTTCTGGTCCATGCCACCCTACTACTCCTACTACTTACTCCTACTACTTACTCCTACTATATACTACTAGTATCGAGGATTCGAGGTGCTGGTTACATACAGCGAACACATTAACATATGGCTATAGTAAAAACACCCGCCCGACGCGCGAAGCATGTGAAGCTAGTACAAATAGTGTACTAGTACTACTATTGTTGATTGGCCTCATCCGATAACCTGTTGCAATGCACGTACAATTATGTATTCGGAAAATATTTTTTTGCCTCGTCGCACCACTCACTCAGAGAAGCAACTCAAAAGCCATTCATAAATTTAGTAAGTTTATCACAAGCATATCATTTTATTACATACAACAGGTCATCAACCCACATCGACAACGAGGATACATCATAAATACTAAAGTTTTCACCACACAACAAATAACAAGCAATGAAATGAACTTCAACTCAACCATTCCTCGGTGTTGGAAACGCTTGCTTTGAACCACAAGTGATTCTCTGGGACGGGCCATCCATTATCAATCCGGAGACCAACGCAGGACTGATCATCCAGGCCGAAGCGGTCTACTATATTAGTACCAGGGTAGGGAACCACCCAAATGTCCGAGGTATAGACACAGTTGCTTCTCATAAATGGTAGTAACGTTGTGTCAACAGCAGTTGGATCGCCTTTCACCATCATTGGATAGTTTTGTCCAAGGAAGAGCGAGTTTTCTCCAAGACTATCAATTCTGTACCAGGGAGAAGGAGTTGGCGCTAGCACACTAGTATCCATCCCGAATACCATGCAACGGGTGTTGGAATAGGTCCGGAGAGAGCGACCATGGGAGACTACACCTGCTTCCTTAGCAGTAACATCATCAGTGGGCTGTATACACACAAGAAGAGGTGATCCATCGGAATTAGTTGCCAGGCGCCACAAAGTATATGGGCGCTGCTCGTCCTCATGCTCGTGATCATCACCATCATCATCCCCCCTTGGTTATAAAAATTTTCAAGTATGGGTGGTGGAATGTTCACAGGACCTTGGAAACACAAGAAGAAGGTTAATTAGTAAAGGGAAACTTGCTAACCCGCATGCATGTGGATGAAACAATTATAATTATGGTGGAAGACAAACATACCAAAACTACGAGGATTCCATGCCAAAACAATGCCACGAGTGGTGGCAGCAAACACAAGGCCCTCGTATTGAATTGCATCACAGTACTCATCCGTGTACATAAACTGGTTTTTGAGCAATATCCATTGAGTCAAACCACCAAGGACGGCAACAAGCTTGTCAAAGATAGCAACAACTTCATAGTTGTTGTAATTCCAAGAGCGGTTGGGAACTCGACAAATTGCTATCTTTCGTAGAAGACAGTCACCATGATCGTATTTGAACGTGCGTACAATACCGGTGTGCTCAACCTCTGGGCAGTCTGCTGAGATTTTTGGAAGTGGAACCCGGTCACGAGTGTACACATTCACAAGTTCCCACTCACAGTTGGACACAATGTAAACAACCCAATCTCCATTTGCGCCTGCCCAAGCCTTGCCCTCAAGCGATGGCATCTTAACATCATATGTATCATTATCAAGCAGCATCAACTTGCACAGGGCGAGGCCTCCGTCGTGCCGGCGCCAGTCATCAGGTCACGGCGAAGAAGATAGGGGAGATCAAATCGCTCCTTGACTCTTGGGTTCCTTGTAATGATGTTATTAGTTGAGTCGAGAATGGGCTTGAACGAACCTGCCATGCTAGCCGAGGTGATGACGTCACACCGATCAATGAGTTCCTCCACCACATCATCTTTCAGATTGGGGCAAGAATAACAGGGTCATTTCCAGCCTGTTCCCTCCATGGAGAAGACGATCGAACAATGGCAGAAGAAAGGGTGAAGGGCTAAAGGAAAATGGAGGAGGGAGAGGAAGAGCATGCGACAACAGTTCCAAATCGAGAGGGAAAGGTGAAGAGTCGGTGGACGGTTGCCAGTTTGCCACGATTCACGAAGAGGCGCCCCGGCCTACACGTCCATTCAGAAATACTCCTACTACTCGCCGTCGTCTCACTGATATGTTGAAACGGGACCACATGCCAATGAAACATGGTGTGTAATTTGTCGTGCAAAATGCGATTTGTCCGTGTTGGCCCGAGGTGCCGCATTAGTTATCGACCTTTATTTTTTTAATGGCATGCCTTTCTGTTTTGAAGCACGACTAACTTGTACTATATGCAGAGAAAATATAAACTACTCTACCACTACTCCACCTCCAGTACTAGTAGTATAAAAAAGATATATAGGCTGGAGCTTCAGCGCTTTCTTGCCAAGGGCTGCCCACTTGCTTCTCACACTACCACTCTCTCTCCAGATCTAAAAAGACGACCCCTCTCTCCCTCCTCACTGGTGGTCACAGATCCGCCGGGGGAAGAAAAGGACATGCAGCGTTGACGCACTCGTCGTCGGCGAGCGAGGTCATGCACTAACGACAAGGTCGTCCTCTCAGACCTAGCGCCCGCACGGGATGGCCTCCGTCCCAAAGCTCGCTGCCGTAGTGTGTGCGGAGGACGACGACCACGAGCGAAGCCACTTCCCACTGACCCTCAGGTATGCTACCTCTTTTTGAACCATACCCTTGTTCTATTGCCCCATCTGCCACATCGTTGCATGTGGATCTTTTTCCACTCCACCATCTTCCCAATTTGCTATCCTCTGCTCTGCTAGCCGCGCAGACAAAAACCATAATTTTTACTATTAAAGGAAACCCTACTTCATGCAGACTAATCCATGTCTGGGTTGAATAAGGAAAGGAAGGGAGACTATACTGTCCAAGAAAGTAGGCATCGAACCCGCATCTAGGCTGAAAAGGGGAAAATCAGTAGCTAAGGAACGAGTCTCGTGTCTCTTGGTTGAAGAAGGGTAGAAAGGCATGACAAAGCAATAGAGAATGACCAGGTCGATCGGTTTGTTGTCCTCACATAGGAAAAAGGTGGCTAAAGAGAACAAAAATGGGACGTAATCCACATATGCTGCCTGGATATTTGTTGCTCTGGGCAACCATACCTCCCTCACCACTCTGCGTCCGTGGAGGTACATCGTACTGGTGCTCCCACTGTCCGAATGGGCCTCCCATGCTCTTATTTTCCACTTTTTTTGCTATTAGTATAACGCCAGCAGTCAAGTCAAGCAATGCTACTACTAAAGTGGCCACAATTAACTAATGCCGCTCTCAGTCTAATGCCACCGATAAATTTAAGCAATGCCATTTAATGTCACTGGATTATTTCAGGGTTAGCTGTTGATTGTGGATGTATTAAAGATTTTTCAGCTAAGGCATTCTAATGTTGTTGCACAACCAATATACCAACGATGAAACTTGTTAATACCTTCATATTTTTGCACTGTTAATGCTTATAGATTACATACCTCACTTTCATGAGATAAGTTAATTTTTTGTACAGTGTCACCAAAATGACAAGGCGCTGATGTCATTTTATTTTGGTTAAACTGCACAAACAATTATGAAGAGAAGAGGAAAGGTCAAGAGTGGGCACTTCCTCCTCCGGCTGTTCTCTTGATTTGTTTGATCAAGTTTTTATGTTTGATCGATTATCAAGATCCGAATAGCAATTTTTAAGGTCCCCCAGAGTTCGAAATGATATTTACCTTGGAGGTACATGGTTTGCAATTTTTTTATACTGTCATTAGTTAATAATGCTAGTTACCTTCAGACTTTTGTATTTGGTTTAATGCTCATGCACAGCTAGTATACCAATGATGAAACTTGTTACCTTTACATTTTGTATTGTTAATTCTTATAGAAACCTTCCAGTGCTAGAGTTTACTGAAATCTGTTCAGTAAAACCATTGTACTGTACCCTGTAATAAACTAACTACTCTACTATTGCACTAGCCACTGGATTAGTGTATATTTGTAGTATTCGAATGGTGTTGCATCAGCGCATGGACATAAATAAAGTGTGGCAAGCTTTCCCAGATATGTGCTCAAGAAAACTACTACCTGTTTTTCTAAATACTAGATGTTTGGGTACTTTAAGTTGAACCGCGAAAACGTCTTATATTAAGGAACAGAGGGTGTAAGTTCACTCAAATTATCCCGGTAAAGCTAGTCACACCTTTGTTAAAATTAATGTTCATTATGTTATCAGAGGAGGTCTGTATGTTTGTCTCTAATGCCTGTCGACTACATACCTGACATAATGATGTAATGTTAAGTCATTTCCTTTTGTATAGTGTAACTGAATTGTCAAGGCGGTGATGGCATTTCATTTTAGTAGAACTGTACAAATTTTGCTTAAAAGAAGATGAAAGGTCAGGAATGGCTCAGTTTTTCAGAAAAAACTATGTATGCCTTCCTGACATCAACCGCTGTTGCTTTATTTATTCCTTCAAACAGGTGGTTAGAAACAGTCTTGCTACCTTTTCCCATTAAGAAATTGGAATGCTTATATTTGTGAGTCTATGCTTCAACTAGTGCCACTTTTATAGTAATCACACTTTCAATATCTATGCAAACAGGGATGCTCGATTTTAGTGGAACTGCACAAAAAGTCCAACTGGTTCAACATTAGGAGCATGTTTTTTCCAAACCTTTATATCCAATTGGTGGCACTATGAGCTGTTCATTACGAAGGTACATGGTTTGCTACTATCTTGCTACTCTTTTTGTACTGTCATTAGATAGTAATACTAGTGGTTTGCATGTGAATTTATTGGTAGGGTGGACCTACATTGGAGGTGCAGGACAGGATTTAATGATTGGATGCTCAATTTTGGTTGTATCGATTTCACCTCTTCCATCACTGCGAACATGGATATCCTTGATCTGATGAAGAATAGGCGCTATATTTCTGCTCTGAACCAGCAAATCAATTCAGTATGAAATTGTCCATGGCAAAACATAACTGTATCAGATTGTTCAGTGCAGAACATGACAGATGCTAAGCGGAAGAGACATGTTTAGACCAAAAATACATGGTGTGGTATATGTTTACTAGATGCTTGATATTTGTGCAGACAGAGATGTCTGCCCATTGCTATTTGGCAAACAAACAAAGTGTCCTCAATTTTGGTTGAACTGCACAAGAGAATAGTATAGTCACTGCATGCAGTGCCATTTGAAAATAGACACAAAGATTTGATAGTCACCTCATGGACTGCAGAAAAGTAGTATTGTACTATTTACTGCCAACACTAGGTGCTTCATTGCTTTGGTCTGATTGTACAATGGGCATCATTTTGACTAAGTTAAAGTTTGTATTCCGAAAATAGTCTCGCGGTGTGATCGAGAGAAGACCAAATCATATTGTAGTGGATGTTCCTCCATCATGTGTGATTCATTCTCATGGTTCCAGCTGTTGGTGAAACCACTTACGTTTGCAAGAGGAATTGTAGACTTCACAAACAAATTTGTCTTCTAGTCTGTACTGAATGTTGGCCAAGAGAAGCATCCATGTTAGTAGGAAGAACAAATGTTTTTTCTAGATCTTTGCTTTTGGAGCTACATATTTGTATATGATCTGTGAATCATTGAGATGCATTAACATGTTGATCTTATGTATGGGAATCGTACTAGTTAGTTTTAGTTGCGACGCAAGATCCGAAGTTGCTGATCTTTGCTTTTGGAGCTACATATTTGTATATGATCTATGAATCATTGAGATGCATTAACAGTTACTTATTTCTGTTCGCTCAGTGTTTACAAGTTACTGATCGATCACTAGCTAGCCTACAAATGCGCTCTTGGTAGTTTTATTTGTGATGCAAGATGCGAAGTGGCAGTTTTTTGAATAAAAATGCCTACCTCTGAAGAAACTGACAAGCTACACTATTGGTCCTACACGGATAAAAATGCCTACCTCTGAAGAAACTGACAAGCTACACTATCGATCCTACACAGATAAATAGCGGATCACACACATACTACCTCCTTTCCGGTTTGTAGGGCTCAATTCAAGAAACGACCTACTCGATCCTACATGAATAAATAGCAGATCACGCACGTACTAGTACCTCCTTTCCGGTTTGCAGGGCTTAATTCAAACCTCTCACCAACCAAGGTACTCCCTCCGTCCGGGTTTATTAGTCCCGTGAGCAAAGCAGCAAGACCAAGGCATGGCAATAATTAACGGCATGCAGAAGTTTAAGCCTAATTAATTCCAACGATTTAAGTGGTTGCATGCATGCCCTCGACTGCGACTCATTACATGCTGCTTCGCGTACTTCCTGCGAGCGATTCTGAGTGCCTGCATGCAGCTGGCCGTAATTAAGGCAGCTAACTGATGCAAAAAAAGATATGCTTTAATTATTGCGGGCTTTTTAAATCCGTGGAATCATTATTGACAAGGAGGGAGATGATTCGAGTGCACTCGTTTGACCGGCATGCCGGCGTGCGACCCAGACGGGACGGGACGGCACAGTCATAATTTCAGTTTCTCTAGTTTTCCACGGCAAGCTGGCGCGCGAAGCCATTATGCATTGAATTCCGATGACCATCGCGCTACCTTCCCCCTATAAGTACTGTTTCCCGGCCTTCTCCGGTGCCACCGTGACCCAACTCGCCATATCCTCATAAGCCCCCACCGGCCCGACGTTGCTCGCCACGTCCGCCATGCCCCCGCCGGCCAATCCGCGGTAGGCGACACCGGAGGCGGTCACCGCCGGAACTAGTGTTCGGTTTTTCACCGGAAGACAGACGGAGGGAGGAGGCATTCTATCTGTCTTTAGATGGCAATGCGGAGATCGAGGAGTTGTTTGAGCGCGACCGCATGGCGGAGGAGCAGGAGTTGTTGGAGCGCGACCGCCTGGCGGAGGAGCAGCATATCATCGATTTGCGCCGCCAGCGGGACATGGAGCAGCAGCACACCGATGCTCTGAGTCGCGAGCAGAGCGCCTGCAACTGTGCTGACTACGTGGAGGGCGGCGCCCGGCAAATATCCCTGGAGGCTGTCGGGCACGCACGCGTTCGCGACGGCGATTTTTACTACCAGCTCATCAAGTGTGTTTCCCGCTTGGAAGCCGAAGCTTCGGTGGACCACACCGGCATGGAAAGGGCCAACACGCGCGAGCAACGCGCCCTATCGCACCTCTTGCAAGTCCGGGGCGAGGTGCAGGATGCCGGTGCCGGCGTTTAGTGTGTACCACAGATGGCGGCCGACATCGTCTAGTTAGCTAAGAGTAAGTTAGTACTTGTACGCTACTAGAGTATTAGTGGGAGTAGATAGTTAACTTGGCTATGATGGTTGTCAATGTGGAAGTTCAGTACTCTATATGTGGATCAGACCTATTACTTTGCTCTGAATGTTGAACTTTCCATTTGAACGTATGGAATGGGTTGTTATTTTTTTAAATGGGTTGTATTTGTCCTCCACGGGTTTAGAGGCTGACTTGTGGGCCTAGCAAGTTGATGCGTACACAATCAGGAGATGATTGTACGTGGAGAGGATGACAGCGCAGGGACCCGCCAAGGTCATGGCAGTATGCAAGCAAGTGCCTCCTTATTTCAAGCCAATAAAAAATGGCTCCTCCTAGTGGATTTCTGACATCTGGGTCCCATGCCATTGTCAACATAGTCAATAAATGAGATAATTGCACAATGAGCGGCTGACACCAGGGACCCAGCAGCTCGCCCAGTTATTTTTGTTTTGGGTTAATTTGATAAATGCCACTCCAAATCTGGTGTATCCGAGAAATGCCACAGCAATTTCCAAACTTTGAAAAATGCCATTTCATGCCATTTCTAGTGGCATTTTTTGAAGTCTGGAGTGCCGTTTTTCAAAGTTTGCAAACTGCAGTGGCGTTTTTCAAAGTTTGCAAAAATTGCAGTGGCATTTTTCAAAGTTTGGAAATTGCAGTGGCATTTTTATGAATTGCCATAATTGGAGTGGCATTTATCTAATTTGTTTTTGAGACGGAAGAAGGGTGTCAACTGGGCTGTGCGGGACACTCTGGCCTATCTAGACAGCCTTTTCTTTTATGTTTACCACAGACCAGCCCAGTAGTTTTTTTTTCTTTCTGAAAATGGCTAGCCCAGTTGTTTGTGATTTGTCAAGTAAGTCGCTTTATCAGGCCTGTTGGGCTGCAAATCTTTCAAGACAAGGAGAGCTTCATTCGGCTGGCCAAGAAAATGGCCTATCCGTAATGAGAAATGGGCTGTACATTTTTAAAACACATCAAACCGGCAATTAGTTTCAAATATCTTTTTTTCATTTCGAGATTTTAAATTGCATTGATTTTTATGCGTGGACAATTTATTGGATTTTATATTGATATACATTTATTTTTAAAATCAGTTTGAATGTGACTCGAAATTTCGGGATTAAAAACAGTTCAGACCGCACCGGCATATGCAAAATTTCGTATAATTTTTTAACCGTGGCCACAATATGGGTTGTAATGCTAACAAAAAGAATATGGGCTCCAAAAAAACCCATAAGAATTAGCAAATGAGCTGTAAATTATTTGAAATAATGGCAGATGGGCTGTAAGCTGTTTTCCACAGATTTGAGGCTTTCCACAGATGGCATGTATACTGTTGGGTCTCCATCCACCGGCCGTCGTGCTTCTTCAATCTCTGCTCTTCCTGCTCCAGCCGCTCAAACAAGCGCCGGCGGGACTGCCTGCTCCCTCCCCCGCGCGGTCGGCTGTGCTGCCGTGTAGGCCTCACCGCCCCATCGTACTCCCATCGCTGGCCTAGCCATCCCTCTACTCACCCACAGTCCCACACCTGCTGTTATTCTCCGGCGATGGCAGACAAACCAGTAAACCCCCATACAGTCGTACTCCCCTCCGCGTGGGAAACAACTGCCGAGTCTTCCCTGCCTCCGTGTCATTCCCTTCCTAGGCCTCGCTGTCGTCCACCACCCTGGTGCTCTCGGCGTGGTGTGGTCAACGTGGTCAACGACCGACATGCATCTGACAGCTGGGTCCACGGCTGCATGCAAGGAAATGCCTCCTTATTACACGCAAAATAATGATTCCTCCACCTGACATCTGGGACCCACCGAAAGGGCCTCTGTATTTCACGAAAAAAACGTTACCGCCGCTGATAGCTCGGACCCACCAGCTATATCTTCGCACGCAAGGAAGTGCCTCCTTATTACGCACAAAAAAATGAATACTCCCCCTGCTAGCTGGGACTCAGCATAGTGGGCCTACTAAGTTGACGGGGACGAAGGGCTTTGTCAACTTAGTCAATATGCACGATTCTAGCTCGACTAACCGTAAGATGTCCATCCAACGGCCGTAGTGCTTCATCAACCTCTGGTCTTCTTGCTCCAGCCGGCCAAAGCAGCGCTGGTCGTGCCGCATGCTCCTGCCTCCCGTGGCTGGATGTGCTGCCGTGGAGGCCTCACCGCCCCCTACTGTTCCCACCGCTGGCCAGGCCCTGCGGCGACGGCAGCCTCACACCGCAGCCGAACCAGTGAACCCTCGCACTCCTCTCCGCGCGGGCTTCTACTGCCGCGTCTTCCCCGACTCCCCGTTGTCCCCTTGCTAGGCCTCGCCGTTGTCCACCGCCCTGGTGCTCTCGGCGCGGCGTGGTCAACGTGGTCAAGGAACGACTTCCATCGGATGTGGACTGTACGTGGAGAGGCTGACAGCTGGGTACATGGCCGCAGCAAGGAAGTGCCTCCTTATTACGCGGAAAATAATTATTCCTCCACCTGACAGCGGGGACCCATCGGACAAGCCACCATATTTCGCGAAAAAAACATTTCCCCCTGACTGCTAGGACCCATGAGCTACATCTTCGCACGCAAGGAAGTGCGTCTGGGCAAAAAAAAACGATTCGCCCCCTGACTGCTGGGAGCCACCAGCTACATCTTCGCACGCAAGGAAGTGTCGGACAGTCAGGACCCACCTGGTCGAACCGTACGTAGTGTTGTCATTCTGGTCGCGAACGTGTACGTACATATATACTGGTGGATGTAGAGGCGCGCACGTGTCGTAGTAGAGGCGCGCATGTAGCATGTACACGTACGTACAGCGGCCAAGGTGCAAGAAAGAAAATACGGCCACATATGTGTACATACGGGCGGGATCTCGAATGCCTACTCCTGCATATATACGTACGGCCAGGGCTCGTGTACATTGGCTGGGTCGGAACGGAGAAACAACATCATCGTCATGTTCATGGGGAGCCAACCAGCTGGGTCGGAATGGAATGCGTGGTCGTGTTCATCGGGAGGGCTTGGACAGAACATGCGATGGAAACGAGGCTTGGCGTACCGCAGAACGGAGGAAACGGCATAGTGTTCGACCGGCCACGTTCGAAACGGAATCATGTTCATTGGGAGGGGTCTAGCGTACCACAAAACGGAGGAAACGGACCTCCTACGGTCGAAACGGGGGTCCTGTTGATCGGGAGGGGTGTGGCGTACCGCAAAACGGAGGAAACGGACCTCCTACGGTCGAAACGGGGGTCCTGTTGATCGGCAGGGGTGTGGCATACCGCAAAACGGACGAAACGGACTTGTGTTGGAGCGCTACGGTCGAAACAAGGGTCCTGTTCATCGGGAGGGGTGTGGCGTATCACAAAATGGGACTCCACGGGATACTGTTCATCTCCACTGTCGACCTCATCCAGCCTCCACGGGCTACTGTTCATCCACCGTCGACCTCCTCCAGCCTCCACCTGCGATTGTTCATCCACGGGCTCATGTTCATCCAGCCTCCACCGCGCGCTACTCTACCGGCTACTATTCAACCACCCCTCCACGAGCACCCCTCCATCG
>NC_057803.1:656195966-656204415 GCF_018294505.1 Triticum aestivum | reverse complement strand
CACTTAGCAGTAGTAGCGAAGGAATCGCTCGATCGGGTTCAATTAACAGCCATCGATCGATCGCTCGGGTTCAGTAACGCGTAGCCTGCAGTGCAATCGCTCGGGTTCTGTTAGAGCCCAACGCCTCGCTCGGGTTCAGTTAGAGCTAACGCCTCACACACACGTGCTGTGACGACCGGTTTTCCGGGTATTAATTTCCAGAAAATGGTCCTGGTGCTCACCAACCCCAGGATTACTGTTAGCTGATGAGGCACCAACTTGATACAGAAAAATCCAAGCAAAATGCGAAATATGAAGTACAAGACCATTATGGCCTGTGAGTACAACAATTTGGTTTCTAGTGGTTGCTGGCGGAAGTGGTTTGTGGATCATTAGCATCTATGGTACTCCATTTCCCACAGGAACAACTGACCAGGTTAATTCCTATCTTCGCGAGGCTGCTATCACCATTGCTTAGGTTCTAGGGCTGTCATCACGGTCGCTCCTCTCCGCGCAAGAAATCTGGCCAAGATAATAGCCAGGGACAAGCCAGTGAGTACTTTTGAATGTACTCGCAAACATTACGAACACGGGTATAATATAACAACGATAATTCTGTACTGAAGTATTTTATGATCATGACGTCAGTCACAAAAGTAGTAAATTCTCTGATGCATGCAAGCAAGTTATTTATGGATATGCAATAACATAGTAGTGATAAAAATGCCTCAGCCGGGTGTTTGAGCGACACCACATAAAGGGCTTATAAAAGAAATAAAAAGCATGCTGCAGTCGGGCGTCTCAGCGACACCACATAAAGGACTTATAAAATAAATAACAAGCATGCCATAGTCAGGCGTCTCAGCAACACCACATAAAGGGTTTATAAAATAAATAACAAGCATGCCACAGTCGGGCGTCTCAGCGACACCACATAAAGGGCTTATAAAATAAATAACAAGTGTGCAACAGTCGGGCATCTCAGCGACACCACATAAAGGGCTTATAAAATAAATAACAAGTGTGCCACAGTCGGGCATCTCAGTGACACCACATAAAGGGCTTATAAAATAAATAACAAGTATGCCATAGTCGGGCGTCTCATCGACACCACATAAAGGGCTTATAAAATAAATAATCTTAGTGAATATCCAGGAGGTAAAACCGTCCCAGGGATACTCAATACTTCAAAAAGGGTTAGTCCATAATAATCATAATCATCATAAGTCACCAATCACGATCCATGTTCTGGTTTAGCAGTTTTCTCCTCCGAAGACCGACACTAAGACCGACACTTGACCCATCCCAGACTGTAATCCTTAACCATGGACACGGCTATTCGAATAGGTTTTAATCTCCGCAGAGAGTGTACTCTTTACCCACGAGTAACGGATTCCTTTAGTCCATTGGGACTAATTCCGTCCACGGCCTTTTAATTGGAAACACACCTATCCGCACACACCAGCCTAACTTACCGGTGTCTGGAATCACCCACGACACCCGTTAAGCAAAACTCTAAGTGGGGAGGCTACAACCTCGACGTAACATGGGATCACAAAATTTATATCGCGCGCAAGTTAGGGGAGCTACCCCTTCGGCTACAACCGAAACACCCATGCTCCCGGACCAGGTGGCATGCCTACCGATGCCTCCGGTATCTTCCACCATGGCCTCTCTGTATGGTGTGTGCTAGGAAAGGGGTTGACAATTTACTGAACCGTACCCTACCTATGGCAAGGACAAGTGGCAGTACGAAATAAGTATGGGGGTTACCGGAACAAGACTCGATCTACGGTCGACTCAGGAGGTTTAAATATTCCCTGCATGATTAGCATAACAATATATACTTCAACCAACAGATAGAAACACCACGCGACATACCCCCTCATGCCATACCGGACACGACCGTCTCGACAGAGGACTAGGAACAAGACCGTGTCTACCCAAGATAGAGGCCTTCCCGGATTCCCTTCCGGTATGCATGAAAGGCATATGACAGTGATTTCCATCACAACCATATCAAGTCCATTAGCATGAAAATCATTAATATGCACTCATGAGGAGGAACACATCATCACATAAAATGATGTATGCCTGTGTAGGGTGGTGTTGTCACCGTGTTCAAACAACGCACACAATATTATGCCAGGGTTCAGAATGCTTGCCTTTAAGTCGTGGGGAGGCAAGGTGCATTCCAAAACTCTTGAAAGCTTTCTCCTCTCTTCAAAAAAATCCTATTTAAAATATATTTGAATTAACACACAATTTCAAAACAGCACAAAAAGTTGTTTTGAAACTTTTTCAAATAAATCTTAAAATAAACTAGATTAAATTTTGGAGAGGTAGGAAAAAGAATCAATTCATTTGGAGTTATATTTAAAAAGTTATAGCCAGTCAAAGTTTAGTCTCTGTTTTTTTAAAACAGAAAAAGAAAACGATTCGAAATATACACGTCAAACACGTACTCTGGAATTACGTTTCCACTTATGCCCGCGTGGACTGCACGGGGAGTCGCTGACAGTGGGTCCAGGGGGCCCACTAGTCATGTTTGACTGGTCTCCCCTCCCGCTGCTTCTTCTGCCCGAGCAGAGGCGGGACTCCGGCGACCATCGCCGGCGAACGGCTGTTCCTCGCGGGGAACTGAGGACGGGGATGGATCCGCGGATCAGCGGCGGTCCTCCCGGTGGTCGTAGGGTCGTCGGGGGTGGAGGAAATCGCCTGCAGTGAGCTCTGCGGCGGAGGTAAGCTTCGGTGGATTTGGGGGTTCGGGCTAGGGTGATGCTCCGTCGTCGCTTGGGGTCTGGGCGGCTCCGCAAGACGATGTGGAGCCGAGTGGTGGTGATGGAAGGGTGGGGGAGGCCCTGGTGGCGCCGGGGTGAACCGGAACGAGGCGGCGGCCGAACTGGCCGGAGAGGTTGAAGATGGCCTTCTCTTCTTCAATTGATGGCAACGGGGCACTAGGGGAACGGTGTGAGGCTGCTTGTGTGCTCGGAGGGGCTCGAGGGGCTTCCTTTTATAGTGCTCCCAAGTCGGTTCGCGGCGGCCGTGGATGAGCTCGTCGGCGACCGACGTTCTGTAGCTTGCAGGGCATCGTGGCGGGGCTGGGGATGGCGGCAGGAGCTAGCGGACGAGCGGGTACTGCTCCAAGGGCGAGATGGCGAGCGGGCGTGGCTCGGGCGGCGCCGACCAATGCAGGGGCTGTCGGGAGGCAATGGCGGCTAGGTGCTGGCTTGTCGGAGACGTGGCGAGGGCTACGGTGCTCGTGGGGTGCAGAAGGGGACGTGGCATGCTGGCTGCGGTCGGCCAAGGACCAGAGTGGGTGCGGGGCGAGACGCGGCGGCTCGGTCGTGGCACGTGCAAAACGCACGCTCTGGGCGCACCCAGAGCACGCATAGGACATGCTCGACAAAATGCTAGGGCATGCTATAGGTCTTGGATGAGGTTGGGGTTTAACAGACCTAGGCCAAAGTCATCTAGAGGCTTAGTGGACAAGTTATTTTTCCCAGAGGTGCAAGGCCTCAGTACAAAACAAAGATCATGTCAAAATAGATCATACCCATAAGGTGTTTGTCAAAATGCCAGGGGCACCTAGGCATTTCTTGGAGTGGCCAAATCTCCCAGAGTGGGGTCTCTTTAGATGAAAGAGAGGGTGGTGAGGTTAGTTTAACAAATGAAGAAACTTGCTAGTGCAAGTTTTGCAAAACTTCAATTCTGGACAGGGAGTAAATGGCATCATTACATGAACCAAAAATGTCCCAAAGGGTGCATGCTCCTGGACTTAGGGGTTTTGTAGGGTTGACTACAAGCAGGTGAAAGCACAAGGTCACTAGAGCAAAAATGAATAGGGTTGCAGTAGAAAACACAAGGCTGGACCAGAATGAAAAAGAGGTTGATTCACTCAATTTTTCCAAAGAACATCACTAGCTTTTTGCATAAAGTTGGATGGCATGCTACCACTGACATCCCATAATTTTGGTGGAGGCTTTAAAGAAATACTTAAATAGGCTGTAGTGCAAAAATGCCCACTGGACCAGATTTGAAAAATAGGTGTAGAACTCAAAATATGCAATGAATGAAATATATTTTTGCATAAAGTGATTTAGAAACATCACATGACATCTCCAAATTTTGGTTGGAATTTTAGTTAAATTTATCAAATGGTGGTAGTTCAAAAAGAGCTCCAAAACTGATGAAAGTCATTTTAAGGAATAATGCTCAGGAAGATATGATTCGATAAATAAAATTCTACTGATTAAAAATTGTTATATTGAGAGAGCATAGAAATCCAATACATTTTTGGAAAGTTTCCACTTGGGTAAAACTCCTCAAAAAAGAAAGGTTCTGAAATTAACAGAAAAAAAATCTAGAAGGCAAACATTTTAAACTCCTGGCAAAATTTTAAATAATTAAAACCTGGTTAAATTTTTGGGGTGTTACAAATAGTACCCCCCTTAAGAAAAATCTCGTCCTCGAGATTTGCTAAGGATTGTTTTTGAGAAAAAAAATACTATTACCAGATCAAAACGATTACTTACTTAAGCGGTAAAATGCGGCTACAGTGAGAGGGCAATAAGTGGTGTAAAACTACAGTGTGGGACACTAGCGTTGTGTGGAGAAACCTACGTTTAGGAAAAGTGAGCGATTTCTACGTTGGACGCAGTAAATTTAGAACAAAATCTAAATTCTAAAAAAACGCTGGTCGTACCCGAGAGCACAGTGCTCCCTCTGGCTAACAGGTGGACCCAGGTCCCATTGTCAGTCTCTCCTTCTTCCTCTGGCTCTCTCTTCTTACTCTCTCACGCGCGCTTTCCCGCGCTTTATCCACCGGCGACGTCTAGCGCGTAGGGCATCCAGACCGTACTGCGATAGTGCACGGCGTGCTTGCTGCCGGTGCAGCATGCACTCACTTCGCGGGCCAGTGTGCTGTCGGCACTGCTCGTGGATTCGCCTTCGAACACCGGCGATCGGGTGACGAGCGGCGCTGGTGGACTTCGCCCACCGTACACCGATCTCGAGATATAAAATGATCGCGGTGCTCCTTCTTCTACTTTGCAGCTGGCCTCGTTTCTCCTCCTCCTTCTCCGCCATTACTGCTTACAGGAGCTCGAGACGAGGCTCTAATGGCGGAGGCGGCACCAGACTAGTATGTGATGCTGGTGTGCGGAGGGCTGGCGGCAGTGCTGGGGCTCTCCGTGCTCCTGTGCACGATGATCCTTGATGATCGTCGTGATGCTGCTGCTCGGGTGCTGGCTCTCCGTGGTGGTGGTGATCACAAGGACTAGGTGTGATGCCGGGTGTTAACTGTTGTTGGTGTGCCGGAGGTGATTAGTATCCGGATGATTTTCCACTAATTTCTCCTTTGGAGGCTGTGGTGTGCTTAGGGAGGGAATCGGTGAGATGCAACACGGTTACGTGTCTTTGCAAGCAGTGTAAGAGTCCGAGTGGTTGTGGGTCTACTGCCGTGGTGCTGCGTGAACAAAAATAATCCATGACGTGAGAGGATAAGTGATGTAGAAACTCAAGGAAAAGAAATTTCACTCCAGGATTTTTCGCGGGGACAATGGTTAAAAAAATCACAATGAAAACTACTCATATTGGTAGAAACCAAATAATCGACTCGTCGTACAAACTCGGGGTACCATGCATAAGTTACAACGCAATAATAAATATTGCAATAATGAACACAGCAGTGTCGTCTAAAATGAAAACGGTAACTGGACAGGGTCTCGCGAAAATGTCTCAGGTACTGGGACACACTCCTCTTCTATCGGAGGAAGTGGATTGACCAGTCGATGTATGTGTCTCTCCTGGTCGGGCCTCAGTGGTCTGCCGATGGCAAACTGAAGATTCAAATCAGCGAGACTCTGGAGATAATCCATTATTCGCTAGTTCAAATGTTCTTGAGCGATGATGTACTGGACAAGGTTGGCCAGTATTGGGTCTCTCTCAAATCGTCCACCAGGAAAAGATGTTACTCCTCTGGGTGCTGCACGGCTCGGGAAGTAATAATACCCTTGTTCGCTGGCATAGGGTACCACGAATCGAAGATGATCAATTGCTTCGTACGCAGCAGCTTCTATGGCCATGTGTGGGGTTGGCATAGATCTCCCCACGAAGGAGACCTCCGTTGGGTCTTGGTTGGAGTCTACGGGAGGGATGTGTACTGCTGCCCAATATTTCGAGGCGGAAGGGGTGATTCTCGATTTGAACAGCTCGTACTGGGGTGGCTGGGTAGAACCCATGGTACTGCAGGTAGAGTCCCACAATATTTTGACAAAGCTACCCGGGGTTGCATCTGGGGTTCTCAGATAAGTACTAGGGCTCGGCATGGCAAGAAATGGTTGTGAGGGTGGTGCACGAGGTGAGGGGTGCTGGGTAAGGTCACGAGGTGGCCTTCTTATATAGCATCCGGGCTGGGTTATTTACCGCGGTGAAAGGTAATAAATTTGCCAGATCATCTCCAAGGGTCGGGGTCAAAACCGCAGATACACATATCTCAAAAAGGGGACGTGTTACTGTGGGTGTCGTCGGGGTTGGTTTTGGTAGTTGTGCCTGAAATAAAAATGCAACTGCAGGCTGACACAATTATGCAAGGGCTACTATTAAAACAGAGGCACAACAACAGACTGCGTTTGTTTACAAGGTCACACGATTACAAAGCGAGGATACACTGAGACTCGGCACTACTCGGGTGACTTAGTCTACCTCGTTTACATCCAAACGGGCGTGCCTTGTGGATGTCGAGGCTTCTCCACGGGTCTCACCGTCGGAATTAGCTGGAGGTGGTGGAGGGGCTGCAGGGTCGGGGTGGCGATGATGACCATCGTGGGGATTGTTGGCCACAATCCCTTTGGAGTGTGCTCCCAAAAGGCGACGAAGCACTTCTGGGGTCATCAAAGCACCTTGGTTGATGGCTGGGGCTGACCTCAGGGTCTCGATCGGGTGTCCAAACAGCCCGACTGGGTTCTATCGGTGTCGGGCTCGTCTTCCCTGCTTGCCAGGGCCCGGCGAACCAGCTCTCCACGAGCTGCGATCAGATCAATGGTGATCTGATCGAACAATGCCTCTAGTGCATCTACATAACGCACTAGGTGCAACAATGCATGATCCATCTCGTGGTCTCCGTTGGCAACTTGGGGTGGTCTACCATACCCTTCACGCCTGGGGTAGTAGTAGCACGAGCGACAGTTAACTCTGGGCGACAACTGCCGGAGTTGAACTATAGCCTCTCGGGCAGCTAGCTGGATGGCTTGTGGCTCGAAGGAAGTTGTCCTTTTGGTGAACCTGTAGGGGCGTTCTGGCGACACACCCCTACCGTAGATGTGCACAGTGGCCCAAAATTGACGGCTCTCACCGCTCATCGTCCCTTGGTACACAACATATTCTGGGGGCTCTTCTAACGCATAGGCACGACGGGTGAGGTTTGCGAGTATGGTCACAAAACCTCCAAGATTGGTTGCTGTGGTCTCATTGTGCACTACGGGGCCAGGCATTATGGCTTGGTTCGGGGAAGAGGCTGTGCTGTGCTGGGTTGAGGCTAGCGTGCCCTTTTCATAGAAAAGGGGACGGAGTCTTCCTTCGCACGCTTGCGGATGGGACATATTGGGCGTCGGTCACTGGCGCATGATCGATAGGCTAAGATGATAGGTTGGGCACCGACTGTAAAAAGGTGTCAGGCTCACTGTGTGGCTATCTTGCATGAGAAGCTTGGCCGGGGTTTCGTTAAGGTCTGATGGGTTGGTTTGCCTAAGTTTTTTGACCTGGCTAAGATAGGATTAGCCAATGGTCAGCCTGGCTCTGATACCAAGTTTGTGACGACCGGTTTTCCGGGTATTAATTTCCAGAAAATGGTCCTTGTGCTCACCAACCCCAGGATTACTGTTAGCTGATGAGGCACCAACTTGATACAGAAAAATCCAAGCAAAATGCAAAATATGAAGTACAAGACCATTATGGCCTGTGAGTACAACAATTTGGTTTCTAGTGGTTGCTGGCAGAAGCGGTTTGTGGATCATCAGCGTCTATGGGGCTCCATTTCCCAAAGGAACGGCTGACCAGGTTAATTCCTATCTTCGCGAGGCTGCTATCACCACTGCTTAGGTTCCGGTGTTGTCATCACGGTCGCTCCTCTCCGCGCAAGAAATCTGGCCAAGACAATAGCCAGGGACAAGCCAGTGAGTACTTTTGCATGTACTCGCAAACATTATGAACACGGGTATAATATAACAATGATAATTCTGTACAGAAATATTTTATGATCATGACGTCAGTCACAAAAGTAGTAAAATCTCTGATGCATGCAAGCAAGTTATTTATGGATATGCAATAACATAGTAGTGATAAAAATGCCTCAGTCGGGTGTCTGAGCGACACCACATAAAGGGCTTATAAAAGAAATAACAAGCATGCCGCAGTCGGGCGTCTCAGCGACACCACATAAAGGGCTTATAAAATAAATAACAAGCATGCC
>NC_057803.1:655832617-655834831 GCF_018294505.1 Triticum aestivum | reverse complement strand
CCGTCGCCTCGCCATCGCCGTCGCCCTGCTGTGAGCTCTCCCCCTCTAAGCCCTCTCCCTCGCCCCCGGCGGCCACCATGGGCGCCGCCCCTCCCCGAGCCCATACACACACACATACAAGCATGATGAACACACACACACACACGTATATATGTATGAATGCATGTATATATTAGTATATACATATTTTGTATGCTTAATTAGTTTAGATTTTTTAGATTATTGTTTTTTCACTAGTATATATGTATGAATGCATGTTAGATGGATATAATTAGTGTTTAATTAGTATGGAATTTTTTTATATAATGTTGTTTTTCTATTTTTTAATGGATGTATAGAAGTTGTTTTTTCTGTTTTTAGTGTTAGATGCTTAATTAGTATGAAATAGCATATAGAATTTTGACATATGCAATGATAGCATAATTAGTGTTATATAAAAATCTTAGTTATCAAAATCCAATCATTACAAAAATGTTACTTTTTGCGGGCATATAGCTAGTATTTGTTCTCGATGATGCCCGACCCGCATCCTCGCCGTCGACCCTTCCGCTACGACGTCCGGCTGACCCATGTCCGGGACTGGGCTCCGCCGGGCTGGCACTGGGAGGTGCTGCCTGGAGGGGCGCGTCGCTTGATGAGGAACCCGGCCCCGGGTCCCGTCGTCGACCCTGATCTCGTTTGGTGGCGTTCGTGTGGGCCAGTTTCGGCGAGGAGGGATCTGGCCCAGCCGGAGGTGGTACGTCGCCATGACAGGGAGGAGGACGAGCACGTCCATTGCTACATGGTTGCGTTAGGGCGGCAGGTTCTCCAATACCTGGCAGTTTCTTTAGGGATCTCACTTCAGCTATGATCCTGTGAGGGTTCCTTCTCTTTGAGTGTCCACCGCCCGCGCCGTAGGAACCGCGAGTGTCCTAGATTCTTCTGTAGTATTTGATCTTTATTAGCTACCTAGCCAGTGATGTATTCGATATTATATCTATTATTCGAGACGATGTATTCGAGATTATATCTATTATTCGAGACGATGTATTCGAGATTATATCTATTATTCGAGACGATGTTTTCGAGATTATATCTATTATTCGAGACGATGTATTCGAGATTATATCTATTATTCGAGATGATGTAATTTGAATACTAAATTGTTTTATATTTCTTTTGGATTAGTTAAATAAAAGCTATGGCAGACAATACCGGCAGAGAGGGAGAACAGGCCATGTTCGATATGATACGCCATCCTCATGGGCTAGATGATGATCAGAATGAAGAAGATTATGACGGCTCCGAATTTCTAAACAACACCGGAGAGGGTGATATGATATTCGATCGCGACGACCGAATTGATGAAGTCATGAACTATGATTATGATGATGACAAAGAAAATGTTGATCTTGTAACAATAAAGACCGGCGAGGTATATATATTTATATAAGCAGGCATCTGGTGATCATCACATGTTTTAAATGACTTGAAGATATATTAATGAATCGATCTTTGTTCTTTCAGCCATCCGGATCGAGCAAATCTCCAGGCAAAAGGACAAAACGAGGCCCGAACAAAAAGTTGAAGGAGGGCGTAAAGTACAATATCGAGGCAATCGGACCTAATGGCGAACCATTAGCGCGTAAGAAGATTGCGGACAAGTTCGTTCGTCAGTGCGGAGTTCTTGTGAAGGACCAACTCCCGATCTCCCTTCAAGAATGGAGAGAGCCAGCAAAAGACAAAAGACAAAAAGACAAAGAGGACGCTGCTCCACGTCCAGATGTTACTTTTGTCGACAAAAAACAAAAAGATCTGCTTTGGGATACTCTCATGGAACATTTCACCCTACCAGATCATTTCACAGAAGCAGATGTGCAAAAAGTCAAGGACGCTGCTCTTAGGAAGATGGCGGTTGCATTCAAGAACCACAAGAATCGTGAATGGGACAAGTACGTCAAGGGAGGAAGGAAGACTCCAGTATTCGAGGGAACACTAGAGAACCAACATGCTCATTGGGACGATTTCGTGAAATTAAAGGATTCGGAATTAGCTAAGGAACGGTCGAGAATAAACAAGAAGAATGCTAAAAAAAGGATAAGTTTCATAAGCTAGGGACAGGTGGCTATGCGGTGGCAATGCCTAAGTGGGATAAGTCTGAGAAAGAGATGGAGGATGCAGGTGTCACTCCGGTTACTAAGAGCTGGCCCCCCAGGGTCAGGACTTGGTTCTATG
>NC_057803.1:655827174-655832320 GCF_018294505.1 Triticum aestivum | reverse complement strand
AGGCAATGTTTCGACGAGGGCAAGTCTGAAGGGAGCCGATGATGCGATACTTGTTGCAATAGAAGAGGCACGATCGGGGGTGTTCCAGCCCAACAGAGAGAACGACGAGCTTACGCATGCCCTGGGAAATCCTGAACACCCGGGAAGAACACGAGGCAAGGGCGCTATTCTGTGGTATGAGGGGTTTTCAGACTGGAACACCGACTACAGAACCCATGCGAGAAAGAAGATTGCGGAGGAGAAGAAGAGGAAGATGGAGGAGGAGCAGAGGAAGCGGGACTATGAACGCCTTCAAGGCCTAGAAGCAAGTCAAGCGGAATTGGCCGTCAAATTCCAGCGGCAGCAGGAGCAGATGGACTCACTTACCCAGCAAAGGGGGTCTCAGCAGCTGCAGCAGCTAGCGAATGATCCAGCATTGGATAGCACCGCCCCATCCATGCCGAGAAGCAGTGTGGGTTCCGCCCTAGATGACATCATGGAGAACACTAACTGTGAGCTACACGTCAAAATGAAGAACATACCCATTAAGGTGGCGGACGCCGTTGCTTTTACAAATCCCCCCGAGGCAACCTTCCATTGCAACCCGATTCCAGCGGGCTATGCTCGTGTGTTGGTTGATGAGGTGGTGGACCCATATTCGGAGCTACAGCTTGACATTCCTGGAGGTGACGGCGAGCACTTTCTCGGAGAGGCCAAACATCGTATCATCCTATGGAAAAAGGATTGCATCATCTTTCGAAGGCCACCGACACCGCGTCAGCCGACTCCTCGTCGAAGTCCGCCACCGAGTCAGCAGACTCCCTCTCCTGCAAGTCCACCAAGTCCGGCAAAGTGTCAGGCCACTCCTCCTCCAAGTCCGGCAAAGTGTCAGGCCACTCCTCCTCCTCCAAGTCCGCCACAGCGTTAGACGTCCACTCCTCCTCCAAGTCCGGCACAACCTCAGGCCACTCCTCCTCCAAGTCCGGCACAGCTTCAGGCCACTCCTCCTCGTCCAACTCAGCCCCGTCAGCTGCCTCCGCCGCCTCAGCAATCGCAGAAGAGACACCCCGCAGCTATGGTGTGTAGCGGTATGAGTCGAGGTAGTACATGAAGTATAGGCAGAGGCAAGCGATATAAATATGGTCCAAGCCTCACGCCTCTTCTGCAGAGGCCTTATGACAAGTCCGAGGAGAAAAATGCAGTCCGAGGAGACAAGTCCGAGGTGGAAGCCCATTTTGCACCGAAACCGCCACCGCCGCCAAGGGAGAAAGTGCCTGAGGAAACGATTGACCACTTCGTTCGTATGGCTCAACCACCAGCTCCCAAGCCTGTTGACACAGACTATGAGCGCCACATCAGGAAGTTAAATCGAGCACGTCTACGTAAGGAGGCGAGCTCGGGATCGAGCAAACAACAAGGAGCTGTCAAAAAATGCGGGAAAATCATTCCCCAGCTGGGAGAACAGGCGGCGCAATCGATCCCCTCGCTTGTTGTGCCAACAACACGTGACAGTACGCGCGCCCAATATTATTGTGGGCAAACAGTTTACGTTCCCGAGGTGGGCAATGTGGTAATAACCAAGGACGATATAATGCAGGCTGAAGTTCTCAACATCACTGTTGGACAACTCCTCGAGATCGAGCCCATGCCTGTGCTTAGAGAGGATGAAATAAAACGGAAATATGTCCGGGGCCAACCTTTGGTCGAGCCAGACAAGGTCAAGAACCTCCCAACGAGAATGTATGAATTGCATCAATGGTACATGAACATTACCAAGATTTCAGATCGATTGTCCCTCATGGTGAATGTCAAGGAGGAGCATTACTTCCATGAGAAAGCTCTGTCCGTTGAGTATTCTGAACTGTTTCAGTTATACAATCAAGACGCACTCGACAAATCTATCGTCAGTTGCTATTGTTTGTAAGTGATTTCTTTCTGTAATTTAAGTCTCAAGATAGCTATAGTGATCCTTTTGATCAATCATTACCTGTAATTATCCTCACTATATTCTTTTCTGTGGTATTATGCAGGATGAAGATGTATGAAATGAGAAAAGGTGGATCCTTTGGCATTGGGTTCATTAACCCAAACACCATTAATGAATACACATGGCTAATAAATCCACATCATCAAAAGGACGTAGAGGACAACATGCTAGAGTTCTTGAAGCGCCTCAAATACAATGAAGATATACTACTTCCTTACAACTTCCAGTGAGTCATGCTGTCTTGTACTACAAATTCTTTGTTTTTGCCTACTAGCTAGCTACATGTTTTTGCTTACATATGCCCGCTTAATTAAGACATGCAAACGTGTGTGCATGCAGATTTCACTGGATCTTGTGTATCATTAAAGTTGATGCCGGAACAGTTGAAATACTGGACTCACTACTCAAAGAAAATACTGACTATAACATCTTGTTTGGGATAGTCAACAGGTAATTTCAATCATTATTAAGTATATATCTCGGCCTATTTAGTTCGTCAATTCATGATATGAACTATTTAATAACCCCTTTATTCATTTTGTTTGTCGGCGGGAAGGGCTTGGGCAAGGTTCATCAGCGTCACGGAAGGCGAATGGAAAAAAAGCTTAAATGGTTTCGACCCAAGGTAAGTAATTAAGTAGTACTAGCTAGCTAGCTAGTTGCCATCTCTTTAATTATCATGCTTGATTAATTATTATCAGATCAAATTTCATTCTCGTAAAGGCCCTGAAGCAGGCGCAGGGGACTGATCTGTGTGCATTCTGTGTTTGTGAGAACATTCGCATGATGGCGTCCGAAAGGAGCAGATCTCAAAGACAGAAATGGGTACGCTTGTCAGAACACTATTCACAATTTTTACACCATTACCGATATCTAGTCACACAACTAATACACATGCATATTGATCTCTTTCTTAACAGTTCAGGGAGGTGCAGGAGAAGTTCCTAGAAACGGAGCGCGTAGAAGCACTTCAAGAGGAAATAGCGGGATTTTTGCTCGACCATGTCATAAATCCGAAGGGAGAATACTATTACCCGCTACCGCCCCCATGAAAACCACTTCCAATTGTCATCATGCTCCGAAGGCACCAATTAGGCTAATGCCACTGGCTCCGAAGGCAACATGCATATGTAGGAGAAATTGTATATAGCTATACATGTGTGTATGTGTGAATTAATTAATATGGTGGTTTGGGAGACATTGATGATATATATATGCATGATTGGTTCTACTAGAAATTCTATATATATATGCATAACGTGTACAATGTGTAGTATCGTAAAATACCAGCAAACGAAAAAGAATTAAAATGGAAACACAAAATTAAATGAAAAAGAAATCATAAAACTAAAACCCCCACAAACCTTGTAGTACCGGTTGGTCTTACCAACCGGTACTAAAGGGCTCCTGGCCCCCGGAGCTGGCTCGTGCCACGTGGTTGCCCTTTAGCACCAGTTCGTGCTGAACCGGTACTAAAGGGGGGGTGGCTTTAGTGCCCACACTTTAGTGCCGGTTATGGAACCGACACTAAAGGGCCTTACGTACCGGTGCTATTGCCCGGTTCTGCACTAGTGTCACCACCAGCACTACTAGCTTAAAGAAGAAACATTCACTTGTACCAGAAGCAAAAATATTATCGATCGAGTTCAACATGATTTTCATGATATTATAAGCGTTCATATATATATAACACCACAAAAACAAATCACTTAAGTTCAGAACAAAGAACACGGACATGAAAGGACAAGTACTAATTAAGAGCAGCATGAAGAACTAGCTAAATCACTCCTGCTAGCTACTCTCTCTCTGGTAAAATAGCATAGAACATGTATAGCTCTCCTTATTGATCATACTGGAGCATGCCGATGAACCTGTCTCCTAATCGTGGGCTGCACTTCTCATTGCTGCCCCCTAGTACTTCTCTGTGATCATTAACAATTTTCCTCCAATCTTTCACTATTAAGCATTCATCGCTTCTAGAAATCCTGAATGCATTCATGTGCAATGCAGGATATCTTGGCCGTAAGCTAACAATTGACATCTGACCTTTAGTCTCGATCCCCTGAGGCACAACTGTCATTGGGAGTCCCTGTTGAAGAACATTGTGTAGTACTTAATTAATATACTTAGCAATGAAAGTTTAGCAAAAAAATTATGTATGCAAAATATGCACTGAGGACAAATAGTAAATATCTTACCATCATTCCTAAATAGATGTGACCGTAGTTCAATACCATCACTATTGGTCGCACGTTTTGAGTACTAACATTTCTAAGTGCAGGAAGAAAATTTGTCTTGACAGTATGAAGATCCTCAAGCCATGAAACATAATGACTTATCTCCTCGCAGTTTAGTTCAGCTCCGGGACAGTAGTAGGTCCTGTCTACCAAGTGCCGGACATGTTTGGTTGAATGGAGATAAGCTGTCAATAGAAATTAGTTGTCAGTTATTTTTGAATAAGCAATATCAAAGACAAAAATATAGTTGAGAAGAACTCACATAATGGTAGAACTGGAGGCGTCTGCACATCGACCCATATGTCTCTATTACCTTCAATATCATCTTCTGGATGAATATCAAAGGTGATAACCATACCAGGCTCAAATGCATAAGCGTTGCATAGTGCTTGCCAAGTTTTGCATTCAAAATATGTGTACGTGTGTGTATTGTATACTTTAATGTTGAAAGTATAACCATCATGCTTAGTTTCCAGGTAAGCTCTCTTTACCTCCATAGTTTCCATATCTTTGAAACCTATCTTATCCAAGACAAAAATTCTTGCATGGCACGGGATGCGCTAGTAGAATAGTGAAAATTAAAAATTATAAGTCAGGCAAATGAAGCATATATAAGTCATGCTTAATTACGAAAACAGACTTTGTCGTTGTGACTTACTATATCGAATTCGAAAGTCTCATCCAGCTTGATGCTGAATCGCCTACCATCAACAAGGAAATTTCTGTCGCACTGGCCGCGCTGGTCTTCACAGTAATCACACATAATGAAATTTTTTCCGTCGTCAGACGATATTTCCTATGTTCATATTAGGCGAAACATTAATCACTTACTAATTCAATTAATTCAACTACTTCTACTAATTCAACTAAGCATTTACTAAAATAAACTAGTTATATTAATTCAATTAGTTTAAAGTATTTACTAAAAATAAACTAGTTCTAT
>NC_057803.1:655825656-655826453 GCF_018294505.1 Triticum aestivum | reverse complement strand
CGGGCAGCGGGGGCCGATGATGGCGATGAGACGGGCGGCGGCGGCCAGGGACGGCGACAAGATGGGCCGGCGGCGGCCGAGGACGGCGACGAGACGGGCGCGGCGACGACGACGACGGGCGGCGAGGGTGACGACACGGCGGCGCGGCGCGAAAAGTGGAACGAACTGGCGATAATAACTGAATTTTCGTAAGTGCCATATATATAGGATGGGCCGTTAGTACCGGTTGGTGGCTCCAACCGGTACTAAAGGCCAATTTTGGCTAGCCCAAGCGGCGGGAAACGTGGGCCTTTAGTACCTGTTGGTGGCTCCAACCGGTACTAAAGGGCAACACATTAGTACCGGTTGGAGCCTTCAACCGGTACTAATGCCTGTGCGCTGCTACGCTGCAGTGCGCTACGTTTAGTCCCACCTCGCCGAGCGAAGGACAGCTGCACTGGTTTATAAACCCAGCCGCGGCTGCCCTTTCGAACTCTTCTATATAGCAGGCTTCTGGGCCTAATTAGGGCGCGCTGTCCTGTGAGCCTGCTGGCCCAACTGGGCATGTATTTGCACACCCAAGGTCTGGCAGGCCCACCGGACAGCTCCCCAACATGTTTTTTATAAATTATTTTCTTTTCTGCATTATTTATTTTCCTCCATTTTTTTCAGTAATTTTTTTATATAGTTATTCCTTTTCTGCTTTATTTTTTTCTTCTATTTATTTCTGAATAGTATTTATTTTCTTCTATTTATATTTGAGTAATTTTTTTATATAGTTATTCCTTTTCTGCTTTATTTTCTTCTTCTATTTATTT